>NW_024730202.1:365000-372500 GCF_018991925.1 Homarus americanus | reverse complement strand
TTCCCACGACTCTCCATCTCTCTATCTCTTCTCCCATCCACCTCAATTATCTTTCCTTGTAGAGTTATGTGTTTAGTGCCTCTCGTTCGCCCGTTCAGTAAAAGAACGAACGCCAGCACGAACAGACAACAGCGCCAGGCAGTAATGTTTTATGGCAGCGCCTTCCTCGGGAGAAACTTTGGCCAGTCTATTGCCTCTACTAAATCATCTCTCACTGTGTCACTGTCACGGTGAGAGACTATCTAACCTTCTCAGTGAACCTAACTTAACGTTGTGAGCAGATTAACCTAACCTAATCTGACCTTGAAGGAAGGTTAACCTAACCCAACCTAACTTTGTGAAGAGATTAACATAGTTTAACTCAACCTTGTGAAGAGATTAAAATTTTTATTACTTTTGATGATAAAGTTTTAAGCTTTTTTGAGGAACCTACTTTTTATGTGGCAGCACAAGCTGACGCTTTATGGTATGGGGTTATCAAGTGTGTGGGTATGTGGATGGGTGAGTGGGTGTGTGAATGGATGAGTGGGTGTATTGGTGGGTGCATGGCTGGATCAGGGAGTGTGTGGATGGGTGAATGGCCGCATAGATGGGTCAGTGAGTATGTGGATGGGTATGTATGGACGTTTGATTGGCCAGTATATGGATGAATGTATCACGTATCATCATAACAACAGAGCACATCACCGACCAACAACACCCCACCTCTCTAACACTAAGAGGACGTCTGTTGCTCACTTATTTGTCATCAATTTATACACCGTTCTCCTTATTTATGCTGCTTTTAGTATATATTTATAGTGTGTATTAAGAACATATTTGCTTTCTTCTTTAATGAGGATCTTGTGTTGATTAACTCGGGAGGTGTTTCAAGACAAAGGGTAATTATTTGTCACCTGGTCCAGCAGTATAGGTTAATTGATTGTCAGAGAGAGAGAGAGAGAGAGAGAGAGAGAGAGAGAGAGAGAGAGAGAGAGAGAGAGAGGGCAAACATATTTTAACCTCTGTACCAACATCATCAACATCATCATCACCACCACCACCACCATCCCCAACACCACAATCATCACCACCACCAACACCATCACCTGCCATCTACACCTTCCCAGTTAACACAGTGATCTCAGGCGACGCACAACTAAGCCGGTCAGACACGCCAGCCAACAGGTGTGTCCATGCTCGGTAAACACTCTCCAACACCTGCTGAACCTGTGACTGATTCCCTATATTAGTTCATGATCTCTGGCCTAGACGCCAAGAGAGCTGCGTGACAGAGAAGCTTATTATCATGCTTTGTGTGTGTGTGTGTGTGTGTGTGTTTGTGTGTGTGTGTGTGTGTGCGCATCAGTTGAGCCCTGTCAGTCGGTTATTCTATTTGTCAGTCAAGTGGTGTCAATTAGGCTCAATCGGTATTTAAACCATTCAGTCAGGTAGCAGGTCAGTCATTTAGTCAGTTTAAGTCAGACATGAATTCATTCCAAGGTGAGGTGGTCAAGGTGAGGTAATCAAGGTCAGGTGGTCAAGGTGAAGTAATTAGGCTCGGGTGTCAAGAGAATTCGGTGAACCTCTGTCAGTTTTATGCAACGAATAAATATATTTTTTCCTTCCCGCTGTAATCAATAAATCTTTGATGAGAGGCAAAACATCCACAGCTGTTAATGGTGTGATTCAGTGTATGCTCGCTTGATTCTGCTGCGGGGATGCTGAAAGGTGATCCTCACATTACGAGAGATTGCTGTAAACACGTAGAAACTTGCTGTGGCACGAGGAAACTCACGGGAAGTATTGGAAACTTGGTGTGGCTATGTCGAAACTTGCTGTTAACATGTGAGGGATGGCTGTAAACACACAGAAACTTGCTGTTGACAAATGGAAACTCGCTGCTAGCTTGTTGAAAGTTGTTGTTAACACGCAGGAACTTGCGTTAACACTAGCAAACCTTTCAACATGTTAAAACTTTTAAACAAATAAATTCGCTTAATTTATCTGTACCATTGCTACAAATTCTCGAACACTTACTAAATACATGTGTAAAGTTGCTGAATAAACATAAAAACAAAACAAAGCAAACTTTAACATTTATGTAACCAAGAAACAACTGCAAACACAACCCCCCAAAAATATCGTCATTAAATGTAAATTATCTAAAAACTAACAGAAACTTGCTGTAAAAATTAAGAAACACTTAAAAAAAATTTATGCAAACAAGAAACACAAACAACAACAACTTGCCTCAAAACAGACACATCCATTAAACACGTAAACAAAAAACAAACATGTTGTAGAGGGGTAGACACATGCTGTCCCACGGGTTGGCACAAGTTGTAAACAAAAACACATACACACTCTGTCAACAAAGAGAGACTCACTGTACACCAATCTGTTTCTATTGCTATCAGACCCCATGCAATAACTAGCTCTAGGGATGAGGGATATTACCACACCCTCCCTCCCTCCCTAGCTCTCCCTTTACTTCCCTCCCTCCCTCCCTCCCTCCCCCCTTGCTTCCCTGGTTCATTCTTCCGCCCTTCCTTCCTTCCGTGTTCCATCTCCCCCTCTCTCTCTGTTCCATCTCCTACCTCCTTCCTTCCCTGTTTCATCACCTTCCTCACTCTCTGTTCCATCTCCTACCTCCCTCTCTGTACCACTTCCTCCCTCCCTCATCTACCTCTTCCTTCCACTCCTCCTTCCCTTAAATTTATCCCCACATTACCACATACCACACCTCCCTTATCGTGCCCCCTCCCAACTCTACCCCCATCCCTCCTCCTCCTTCACCCACCCCTATCCTCGCCTCCCTTCACCCATACACAGAGCGCAATAACATGCAAATAGATAGACATCAATATGCAGTTTTTGCTTGCTATAACTGCCTGACACCCGCCAAATAACGCGGGGAAATATTGCTTTGCTTTTTTTTCTCCTCTCTCTCTCGTCATTTCTAAAGTTTTCAGCAAAGGAGATGAGGAGGACGATGATGGTGATGATGGTGATGATGGTGATGATGGTGATGATGGTGATGAAGGTGGTGGTGGTGATGATGATATGATGTTGGAGACGATGGTGATGAAGGTGGTGGTGGTGATGATGATATGATGTTGGAGATGATGGTGACGAAGGTGGTGGTGGTGATGATGATATGATGTTGGAGATGATGGTGATGAAGGTGGTGGTGGTGATGATGATATGATGTTGGAGATGATGGTGATGAAGGTGGTGGTGGTGATGATGATATGATGTTGGAGATGATGGTGATGAAGGTGGTGGTGGTGATGATGATATGATGTTGGAGATGAAGGTGATGAAGATGATGACGATAATGAAGAAGATCTTAAGACATCATGATAAATTACATGAACTTTAATAATAAGTCCGTCTGAATACTTGTGTACATGTTTTTCTGTGTGTACATGTATGTCTCTGCGTGTACATGTCTGTATGTACATGTATGTCTCTGTGTACGTGTCTGCCCGTGTGTATATGCAACACCAGCACCACAACACACCAGATGCAACAAGAGATATCATAACTGATCCCACACATGAACGCTATAATAATTTATTTTCCAGGGAACAGATGGTCAAACTGATATATATAAACTGTTTCAATAGTTTACAGTAACAAACAAACAAATAAACAAAAACAAATAAAAATATAAGTAAATAAACAAACAAATAAATAAACAAAATAAGTAAATAAACAAATAAATAAATACAGAAATAAATAAATAAAATATGAAGGCACATAGTTCACTACTCTCCTACACCCACTCGCCCTCGGCCACACCGAAGACAAAAATAATTCACCATTTTATAATCTTGTCCGTATAGTAAATAATAATATAACGGTGATTATAATGATGAAATACCTGACATATAAGTTAACAATATATAATGAGTCTATATTTGGATATATTATGATCAGTGACGTCACAATGTCTTGATGGTGAAAAATATTACGCTTAAAATATTTACTTTATGAAAAATTATGTCCAGTAACATCCTCACTTCCCTCCCTCCAGTCCTCTCTCTCTTCCCAGCCCTTCCTGCCTCCCTCCAGTCATCCCCCTTCCTCCCTCCTACCTCCCCTTCCCTCACCCCCCCTCCCAACTCTTCCTCCCTAACTCTCTTCCCCCTCTCACTCTCACCTCTCCTTCACTCTCTCCTCCCTCTCACCTCCACCTCTCCCTCACTCTCAGCGTCTGCAGCTTTAATCTGTGAAAAGCAATAACAATGTTAAAAGGTTAATTTCCTCTCCACAATCCACAATTTGGTCGGAAAAACAGAGACATCTTCAACCTCTCTCTCTCTCTCTCTCTCTCTCTCTCTCTCTCTCTCTCATTCCCATTAATGATTCTCTTCTTCCTTGCTTCTTCCTTTTATTTCATATCCTCTTCCTCATCTCTCGCTTATCACTGAAATTTATCACTCCTCTTACTGCTCCTCCTATCTTCTTATCTTTAGTGTTATTGTTATGTTATTCTATTTCTCTTCAGATACATGTTTATCATCTGTTATTTCTCACGGTCATTCTCTTACGTGATTCATCTTCCCCTATCTCTAATTATCTTCTTCGTTATTTTCATTTCATCCCTTATTCTCTTCTCTGTCTCTCCTTTCGTCATTCACTAAGGCTTATTATCCATTCTTGTGTCTCATTTCCTTATTTATTCCTTGTGTGAGGTGTTTCCCCTTTAACTGTAATGTATCTTTGTTTTCATTCGTTTCCTGTTTCTCTTGTTCTTCCTCCTCATTTTCTCCTTAGGGTAGGTTAGGTTAGGTTAGATTAGGTTAGGTTAGGTTAGGTTAGGTTAGGTTAGGTTAGGTTAGGTTAGGCACTGTACCCGGTATCACTCGTGACGTCATGTGCGCTCCCGGAAGTAAACAAACACCGTCACTTGTGTTTTGGGCGGCAGGAAATTGAAGGAAATCCCATAAAACGTTTCCAGCAGCGTTTATATATTTTTTTCACTTCCACAATAGAATAAAAATACTTAGAAATATACAATGTTTTCTATGCTTTTATTATTTTGGTGTTTTTATTTATTTATTGAACTATTTATGTGTTTTATTATTATTATTATTATTAAGAAATGTGACGTTTCTCTCTGCTTTATTGTAATATATTTAATTTTCTCTCCTTCCTCTCTCTGTCCACTCTCCCGCTCCTGACTGTCCAATATACCTCTTCTATCTGTCCAACCTGCTGTCTCTCTCTGTCTCTCTGTCCACAATTTCTCTACACCTTTCAATTTTTTCTACCTTTTGACTACTGTCTTTCACCGCCTCTCTCTCATGCCCCGATGAACTTTCTAACTTTCTAACTTAAATTACCACTTTTCTCACTTTTCTTTAACCGAGCGTTTCCGGCTTTGATGAACTTTCTAAGTTTTTAAGTTCTGGCTCTCACTTTTGGCCACTTTCTTTAAACGTGTTTCTCGCTTCGATAGACTTTCTAACTTTCTAACTCTCCCCTTCAAAAATAATGACCACTGAAAACCCTCCTCTTCAAAATCATTTACGATAATTTGTTTCTCAGTGACGGTATTTGTCATTGGGTTAATTATACAAAGTCTTTCAAAATATATATATAGTTAAATAATTGTTTTGTGTTTCAAGAATCAAGGACAGATTAAACCATAAACCAAAATAAAACCAAAAGTGTAGTAGTTTTAGCTTTAGTGTTAAACCTCCCAGGAAAAAAAACCAGCTGATAGAACTGTATCACATAAGACCTACTGTACATCGACGCCCGTTACCATATAACATCAAAATTATGTTAAATTAAGTGAGGTGAGGTGAGGTGAGGTGAGGTGAGGTGAGGTGAGGTGGGGTGAGGTGAGGTGAGGTGAGGTGAGGTGAGGTGAGGTGAGGTGAGGTGGGGTGAGGTGAGGTGCGTTTATTGGGGGTATTTCATCACTACTAAACTTTAATTGTGTTTCCCGACTTGTTCTAACACACATTACTCGCCACAACGCCCAGAAAGATGTAGTTATAATTATTTCACTATTCACTTATTATCCTCAAACTTATACCATCAATAATGTTTTTAATCTTTCTTTTTTTAATAAATTTTTTGTAATTTTTATGCGCGAATTTTGTATTATTTTGATTTACTGTTACTTTTTTCGTTTTCCCGTCTACTTAATTATCAGATTGATTATTTATGTTTCTGTCTGTCTGTCTGTCTGTCTGTCTGTCTTTCTCTGTGTGTTTTACGATTGTTATTAGGCATGTTTCGTTGCTCTCTCTCTCTCTCTCTCTGTCAGAATTTACAGCCCGATTTGCCTATACCTTCTGAAGACCTGGGAAGAGGAGGAGGAGGAATAGAGTCAATGGTAGGAGAGAGAGAGAGAGAGAGAGAGAGAGAGAGAGAGAGAGAGAGAGAGAATATGAGAGAAAGAGAGAGAAAGAGAGAGAAATTCGAAGGAGAAATTAGAGGTGTAGGAGGAGGTAGAAGTGTAGGAAGAGGGAGAGGAGGAGAAGGAAGAGGAAGGAGGAAGATTATCAGCGTCATTAAGAAACTTTATATCTTTTCCCTTTCTTAAACTTAATCCAATCTGGTCTCTCTTTCATTGCCCGCACCTCCTCCTCCTCCTCCTCCTCCTCTTGCCCTTCCTGCTCCTCCTCCTACTTCTCCTCACCCTATCAATCGGAGACAGGCAAGAGAAATAGCTCAAAATAAAGAAAGAGAGAGAGAGAGAGAGAGAGGTGATTTCTTTCCATTAAGTTCTGTGTAGATTATCTCATAGGAGGGAAGCTCTCTCTCTCTCTCTCTCTCTCTCTCTCTCTCTCTCTCTCTCTCTCTCTCTCTCTCTCTCTCTCCTGTCAATGATGAAGGGAAAACTTTAGGTCGAGTTTTGTGTTGATGTTGAGGTCTTGGGAAGGTGAGGGAAGAGATAGAGAGACATGAAGTGAGAGATAGATAGATGAAGTGAGAGATAGAGAGATGAAGTGAGAGATAGAGAGATGAAGTGAGAGAGAGAAAAAAAACATATAAATAAATACAGGTAAAGAGAAGAATAGAATGAAGCAGATAAATAGAAAAGAAAGACATACAGAAAATGAGAGAAACAAAGAGAGAACAAGTGAGATAGAGACAGATAGACAGAGGAGAAAGATAGATGGCGAGGTAAGTTGAACAAGATCAATCCTCACTCCAGTACTGATTGTTGTTTGTCACCCTTCCCGCTGACAGTTCCCCCCCCCCCTCCTACCTCCCTTCTTCTTGCCTCCCTCCTTCATGCTTTCTTCCTTCTCTCGTGCCTCCTTCCTTCACGCTAACTCCCTCTCCCCCTCTTGCAACATGCACTACCATGCAATGATCAGTCTTAATTTCCATGACCTTTCCGCCGTTTGAAAATATGAAAAATAATTAATAACTTAAAAATGTCAATAAATAAGAGAACAAGAAAATAGGAGAGAGAGAGAGAGAGAGAGAGAGATTAAGCAGAAAAATGTTAATGCGGAGAAAAAAAATATAAAACTGGGACACACAAAC
>NW_024730202.1:342500-360000 GCF_018991925.1 Homarus americanus | reverse complement strand
CAACTGATTCATTTACTGATGGTTCGACTCCTCCAACTGATTCATTCACTCACTGGCTGGTTCGACTCACCCAACGGATTCACTCACTGGCTGTTGCAACGCATAGGGATATATTAAAAAGTGTTGGTTCAGATGTATAATGAAGCTGACTCGTTTCTGTTCGAACAATTTCATTACTCTATCCGATATTGTTACTTAACCGGGTTTTACATGGGGAAATGTTCACTGACACTCCTTTGTCTTTTAACGGAGAACTGGAAATATAGTTATTGAATCTGCAGTTACAAAATGTGTACATATAAACGTATTGTCCGATGCAACTCTGTATGTGTAGGAGTGATACAGTGCAACCTCTAGTTAACGGACTATATAGAGAGGAAAGTCCGTTATATCGAAGGTCCGTTAGACGTGAAACCTCCATATAGCGAACTACAGCATATACTTCAAAGGGTAACACGAAAACATTACTCAATATACGGAATTATTTCACTATTCCTTAAACAACTCTAACGACCATTAGTGATGAGAAGTAATGCATCTAACAGCATAAAACACATACCATCCACCACTTAAGTTAACTACGTAGAGATAAATCACACGACATTAAAGGGAAAAAATTGTCCTGTGATGGATATGAATTATATCATTTTGTGAGCAATTTATGGCAATAGTTGGCAATTATTCCCCTTAATGATGACATAATCATTTATTAGCGGTATATACATTATTACCAGACCGGTGATGTATTCTTTAATGTTTATATACTTGTGATTTATATAGTTAGGTTCGTGTAAACTTTATAATGTTTATGATAGTATTTATAATATGTTTTGTATTTATTGGTGTGAAATATGTATATTATAAGCCGGTGACTCAGACCAACCAATAAGGAGGGGAGGGGAGGGGAGAGAAAAGAAGGACGGGGAGGGGAGGGGAGGGGAAGGGAGGGGAGAGCAGGTAAGGGGAGGGGAAGGCAGTAAGCAGAAAGCAGTGAGCGTAAGATTGACTCAGTTTCTTGAAGTTGTAAATGAGATTTTGCACAAGTTCTGGGACGATATATTACTGGTGCATCACTGAGAACTTCTCCCGGGGAGGAAGAGAGAAATCAAGAGAGATGTTGTGAGGTAACGTGAAAAGAAAACTAGATAAATGTGGAATGAGGAATGATTGTAATGATAGTGATAGATAATAATAACAATAATAATAATAATAATAATAATAATAATAATAATAATAATAATAATAATAATAATAATAAACAACAACAGCAACAAAAACAACAATACAATATTAATAACAATAACAATAATAATAACAATAACAATAACAATAACAATAACTCTAATAACAATAACAATAACAATAATAATAATAATAGCAACAACATCAGCAACAAAAACAATAACAATATTAATAACAATAACAATAACAATAATAACAATAACAATAACAATAACAATAATAACAATAACAATAACAATAACAACAATAACAATAACAATAACAATAACAATAATAATAATAATAATAATAATAATAACAAAAACAACAACAATAATAACAAAAACAACAACAACAATAATAAAACTAACAAATCCAACAACACTAACAATAATAACAACAATAACAACAAAGACTACAACACAACATCACAACCAATTACATGCGAGACAAAAACACGTGATAAAAGACAGGTAAGAGAAAGGGAAGGTAGAGAGTAGGGGAGACGGCGGCAGGTATCATTAATTAGCGGTGTTTTGTGTCTCCTCAGGTGATATATGGAGGTTTGTGTGTGTGTGTATTCAAAGGCCATGACATAAAGAACATGACAAAGTGTGTGTGTGTGTGTGTGTGTGTGTGTGTGTGTGTGTGTGTGTGTGTGTCTCCTCCTCCTCCTCCTCCTCTTCCCCTGCAGGCTAGCAAAACATTTCCCAAACCTCACGAAAATCGCCACCCCCCCACCCCAAAAAAAAATCCACCTTTTCACTTTCTCATTGTTATCAAAAATACCTTAACTTCCTAAAGTCTTCCTCGAAAATAAAACACAAACTGCTTCTAATTATTGGCAAGACTATAAAAAATAATAATAATACTACGGGGGAGAAAAGTTTGTCTCAATACTTTACAGAAGAAAAAGTAGAGAAAGGGAAGAAAAAATATTTCTCCCCTAACTTAGTGCAAAATTCCCTAACATATGACATAAAATTTTTAAGTTGGGGAAAGAAGAAAAAACTTTATATGGTCACAATAAAATGGTTAAAATGTTGAGCACTTCTTGTGGAGGAAGAGGGGTGTTGGAGGAGGATTAAGAGTGTTGGAGGAGGAGGAAGAGGAGCGTTGGAGGAGGAGGAGGAGGAAGAGGAGTGTTGGAGGAGGAAGAGGAATGTTGGAGAAAGAAAAAGAGGAGTGTTGATAAAGTGTTGGAGGAGATGTGTTTTGAAAGACCTTAGTGTTAGGGGAGTGTTGGAGAAATAATTGGGACGTTTTTGGTTAAGTGTTGGAGGCAACTAGTGATATGAATAGAATAAACACACACACACACACACACACACACACATGTACGTACGTTAGATGTTTCTGTAACTACAAACGAATAAGGAAGAACTGTTCTGTGTTCAATAATGACCAAAGTTTCCTTGTTACTTCACAGCCTAACTGATGGTCGTTCTCCTGAGAAAAATAGACAAACAGCAACCATATGTATGTATGTGTGTGTGTGTGTGTGTGTGTGTGTGTGTGTGTGTGTGTCCTATCACCTGAATGCTCTACAGTTAAATACAACACTACAGTAATCTCTCAAATGAATGTACAATCCCCTTCACTAGTGCCTTTACAGGGGCTCGACATATAAACATTCCACAAATCATTACATTGAGGTATTTGTTTTAATATTGTTTTACGAGTTTCCTTCTGCCCAATGTAAACAAACACAGGGCTGCCACACTGCACAAAACCTGGCGAGGCCCTGTAAACCCACTAGTGAAGGGGACTCTCTAAGAAACTCTTATTTTCTTGGACATTTGTTAAGCATCTTAGAAATAGGCACACAGGATATATCTATATAATAATTAGTAAAAACATATATGATCTTAATGGTGAAAAATACTAAGAAATGTGAGAAAATCCTATATAAATGACATGTATTCAAATTCTATACAAATCAAATATTTAATATATCTACATCTACATACAAATCTCTCTCTCTCTCTCTCTCTCTCTCTCTCTCTCTCTCTCTCTCTGTATATGTGTGATGGTTGAGGAGAAAAATTTAATGTATGTCGAGAGATTATTTACCTCCATGCAAGTCAGACCAACACACACGGCTGAACACTCACTCTTCTCACAGCCCCGAGAATGACCCCAACTTCACCCCGTCTTAAGGATGAGAATTGAAGCACACCACCAATCTGGCATACGTCCCTCCATAACCACACTCGGACAGGTCAGGAAAATTCAGTGTTTTCACCAAGAATCTTTTTTCTACGACCTGTATATATATATCACCTTACATTCCGGGTTGTGTTTCGGTGATCGGATAATACACACCAACGTTTATAGCATATATACAGAGGTTCTTGTATAGTGTTAATGGTGTGTGATATGTGTGGGTAGAGTATTGGCCGGTTTAGAAGGACTGGTTAGGTATTTTGGCCGGTTAAGAGGGACGGGTTGGGTTATATTGAGTTATCTTATGTACGAGTTATCAGGGATGGGAGATATATGACTGACCAGATGGTGTGTAATTAAACCTAAACACACACACACACACTTCTCTCTCTCTCTCTCTCTCTCTCTCTCTCTCTCTCTCTCTCTCTCTCTCTCTCTCCTCTAGTGCTATTAAATATTCTTTCCTTCTCTTCTTATTTCTGTTCTATTTACTCTTTCGTTTTCTTTCCCCTTCTCTCACTCTTTATTCCTCCTTTATCTCTGTTTCTCCCTCAATCCCTTCATTATACACTCTCTCTCGGTCAGTGTTTCTGTTTTTTCTTCTTTTACTGTCCGTCATTTATCACATTCGCTTCTCCTTCCTCTCCTTCCCTTTACCTCTCTCCATATTTATCTCCCCATTTGTTATTGTCATCTTCCCTTATCCTCCTCTTTATTCATAGTCAATTTGTCTCATCTCCTTCTCCTGTTTCCCTCCTTCCATCTATCCGTCTTTCTCATCTCTCTCTCCTGTTTCTCCTTTCTCCCTCCTCTATCACACCTCTTCTCTCTCTCTCTCTCTCTCTCTTTATCAAACCTATCTTGCTTCCTTATTTATTCAAGTGTGGTTATCTCTCCTTCTAATCTATATACCTGTGTCTTCCTTAATGAGCTATAATTATACCTGATGCATTTACCTGTCCACACACACACACACACACACACACACACACACACACACACAGACACACACACACACACACAGACATCACACACACACACACACACGTGAACACACAGACAGACAGACAGACAGACAGACAGACAGACACAAGTCCCCTATCAAGCGCTGAACAGTTTTCGTTCAAGAAGGAAACAAAGGGAAAACAGACGAAATGAAATAAGAGGAAAAGTTCTCACACAAGGGGAAACTAATAAAAAAATGACTTAAGTTTTACGTCCTGTAGCCCTTGAGGAGGAGGAGGAGGTAGCGAGTCTCGCCCACCTCCTGTCTTCCTCGTTTGTCTTCATCTTCCCCATCTTTATCATTTTGTTTTCTTCATTTGCCTTCATCTTTTTCATCTTTATCATCCTGCGTTTATCCTCTTCTTCATCATCCTGTCTTCCTCATCTCCCTCATCTTTATCATCCTGTCTTCCTCATTTGTCTTCATCTTCCTCATCTTTATCTTCCTCTCTTTCACATTTCTTCATCTTATTCATTTTCCTCACCGTCTTCCCTTTTTTATCTTTCTGTTTTAATTATCTTTCCCACTCATCTTTCTCACTTTCTTCCTTTCTTTCCGTCTCCCTCATTTCATCCCTTCACTTTCGCTTATCTCTCATCTCCCTATCTTCCTCATGTGCATATCTTCCTCATCATCCTCTCTTCCTCATCTTCCTCTCTTCCTCATCATCCTTTCTTCCTCATCATCCTCTCTTCCTCATCTTCCTCTCTTCCTCATCTTCCTGTCTTCCTCATCATCCTCTCTTCCTCATCTTCCTCTCTTCCTCATCTTCCTCATCTCCAGTCCGCCAAAGACCAATCTTTAATCTGTGCCACATCGGACTTCATTGGTGGGCGGTTTAATTGCCTTCCTCGCCTTCTGCAGGAGCAATGAGGCGAGGTTCTGGTACAACCTCTGGGGATTAGTAGGCGGGAGGACAGCTATAGAGGCGGGAGGACCATGGTAGGGGGCGGGAGGACCATGGTAGGGGGCGGGAGGACCATGGTAGGGGGCGGGAGGATCACTTAATTCCATCTTTATTAACCATTATTTTCATATTTCTCTCCTTTACTCCTGACCTTAAGTGAGATATCTTCAACTTATCTTCTTCTTCCTCCTCCTTCCTCTTTCCTTCTCCTTCCTCTTCATTCCTCTTCTCCCCTCGTGTCATCTTTCACCACCTGTCATCGCCTCCTCCTCCTCTTCCTCTCTTTATTCATGACTTACCCTCTGACACATATATTTACGTTATCTTGATTATTCTCTTCTTTATTCTCTGTTATTCTTCGCTTTATCTTTACTATTTTCTCTACTCGGTGTCTTAGTCAATAATAGAGATATATATTAATTTGTTGTCTTAGTGTTTAAATTTGTTATTTTAGTTATTTATGAAATTATTATTTATTTCATACTTTATGGAGTTTATTGTCTTAGTGTGAAAGAACTAATCCTTTTATTTCATTCATTACATATAATTATCATCACCTTCATCATCACCACAACCGTCATTATCATCACCACCACCACAACCATCATCAACATCATCATCATCATCTTCACTATCATCATCATCATCACTATCCTTGCCTCAGCCCTCCCCCTCCCCCCCACATCACCATAGACCAATAACCTGTGCGTACTAAATCGGGCTTCCCTAATATTGGTGGGCGGTTTAATTTCCTTCCTCGCCTTCTGCAGCAGCGATGAGGCGAGGTTCTGGTACAACCTCTGGGGATTAGTAGAGGAGGCGGCAGGGAGGAGGTGTTTGGAGGGAGGGAGAGAGAGATAATTACATTGTCCTTCTTCCTCATCTTTATCCTGTTATCTCTAACTATACTTCCTTATCAACCATTTCCCGTTTCTTATCTAGTTATCCTCCTCACTCACCTTTCATCTCCCAATCTAAATTCACCTTCATACAAATTTATCACCCTGTTCGTCTTCCTCTCTTTATCCAACGTTTTCTCTTCCTCGTTTATCACCCTGTGCTCTCTCTCCTCTCACCCCCTCCCCCCCTCCCTAACACCACTCTTCCGTTATTACCAATTTGCGGTTCCTCGTCCGGATGTTGGTGACCCGTTTTAATTGTCGTCGTCGCCTTCTGCAGGAGAGCTGAGGCGTGGTCCTGCTGGTACAAGGTCTTGGAGGAGGAGGGGGATCAGTAGCCTGACGTCCCGGGACACTCATGGTGGTGAAGGAGGGGGGAAAGGATCTGGCTAGAGAGGGTAGGATTTCTGTTAGGACTCTGTTGGGCTTTGTGGGATTCTTGATCGGACTTCTGTTCGGACTTTGTAGGACTCTTGGTAGGACTGTAGGACTCTGTAGGATTCTTATTAGGACTCTGTAGGACTCTTGGAACGACTCTGTAGGATTCTTGGTAAGACTTTGTTGGTTGGACGTTTAATTCTTTTTTTTTCTTCCCTTAACTTTATACTCTCTCTCTCTCTCTCTCTCTCTCTCTCTCTCTCTCTACATTATCCCTTTACTTCACTATTACCGTCGACATTTCCTTCTTCTCTCCTTCCCTCTCACTCTTTACTCGTGGCATTTACTTATCCCCATCTTTACTCACTTACTAAATTATGCATCTTTCTTAATCTCTTCCTCCTCCTCTCCCCTCTACACCGTCTCCTTCTACTCTTATTTATTAACACCTTAATCTCTCTCTCTCTCTCTTGCGTTTGTTTTATCAAGATTATCACTATCTCTCTCATTCCTATCTACTCTTATCTATGCCTGCGTTATCAGTATCTATAGTTATCCCTTGATTTGTTATTCCTATATAATTGTTATATAAATTTCAAGGTTAGGTTAAGTTAGGTTAGGTTAGGTTAAGTTAGGTTAGGTTAGGTTAAGTTAGGTTAGGTTAGGTTAAGTTAGGTTAGGTTAGGTTAGGATAGGTAAGGTAGTTAAGCAAATTTTTAATAAAGTCATACTACTGTTAGAAAACTCCAAAAATAAAAATAATCAAATAAAACCAAGTAAAAATATTAATAAAATATATATAAAGCGGTCTTGGTAGTGTACGAAGACGGTAAAAATATGAAGCCAGATATTCAGGGGAAAAAATCTAATAAAAATACCGTAAGTTTCACGCTCTACAACCTAGCGACTGTAGCCAATGGCCCAGAGCATCTCCCTCCGTCCCTCTCTGTATCTCCGTGTCTTACCTCCCTCCTTCCCTTTCTACTTCCCTCTCTCCTTCCGTCTCCCTCCCTCCCTTTCTTTTTTTATCTCCGTGTTTTTTCTCCTTCCGTCTCCCTCCATGTCTATCTCCGTGTCTCTCCTTCATATTTGCTCTCTCTCTCTCTCATCTCTCTCTCTCCTTGCAGACATTTAACAGCCCATTGCCCCTCCTTCGACTCGGGTCTAATTAATTTGAGACTCGGAAGAAAAATGCCTCCCCTCCCCTTTAACACAGATATATATCAACATCAACACTGGGATTTATATTCCTTTCGCAATTTTACAGAGGTCAGAGGTCACTAAAAACGCAATAAAGGTCAGGTCAGGTTAGGTTAAGCCAGGTTAAATTAAGTAAGGTTAGGTGTATTGGCTATTACACCTCGATCTACCAAATTGATATAAAACAGGTGAGGAGAGGTGAGGTTAAGGTGAAATGGGGTTAGATTAGGTTTTTTGGGCCATTACACCTCATTGTACAAAGTAATTTAGATAAAACAGGTATTTTCCTGTGGTCCTCAAGTGGAGGCATGGATACATAAGCCTGTCATTCATATTTCTAATCATTATAATGGGTTAGGTTAGGTTAGGTTCTAATCATTATAATGGTTAGGTTAGGTTCTAATCATTATAATGGTTAGGTTAGGTTCTAATCATTATAATGGGTTAAATGTCACTAAAAGGCATAATTAAGGGTTTTAATCCATGACAGCCATGAGCAGTGTGTGTGGGAGTGATTGGATGAAACATATTTAATTATCTTCAATATCTTTACCCTTTAATTACCTCTGTATCTTACTTCATCCCTCCTCCCTTCTCTTCACACCTCTAATCTCTCTTTATCCTCTTTCTTCACCCATTTACTTAATATTGTTTCTCTCCTCCTCCTCCTGCCCGTCGTCTCTCTTCAATCCTTATTAAATCAACCTGAAGCTTTGTTGTGTGTTCCTCGTCTGCCTTTATTCCTTTCATCACTAATTTCCTTTATTTTTACACAATCTAAGTAAAACATAAAAATCGTTATATAATCGACTTTCTTATATTATTCCTAATCATTTTTTTGTAGAGTAAATAATGTTTTCCTTTGGTTATGTACATTATTTTAATTAATATATTTATAGTTACTCAAAAAACTATCTATACAAAATTGCGTTGAAAAAATATGACACGACGGACGAAGGATTTTGACAACCCTACCGAGACAACAGGAGTCACAGTGTTCATTCTGAAACTCATCGATCACCCCAAGTACAGATAGTTTTTTGAGTGACTGTACATTTTTAACTTCATTTGGGAATATTATATTGTTGTTGTTTTATTCCTTACTGACACATAGTTAACCTTTCGTAATTACTGGTCATCGGCAACATAAATCTATCTTATAACATAACATTACATAACATAACATTACTTCGTCTAACCTTCAGACCATTATTCTCATTATCCATTCTTCTTCAACTCACCATCATTATTATTATTATCAGTATACCTTCAACTTTAGTCTATCCCATCCTCTCTTTCTCCTTCTCCTTCTCCCCCTTTATTCAATTGCTCATATTATCGAATCTTCTTCCTCTAACTATCATCATCATCATCTCTATATCATTCTCCTCCTGCTTCTCCTTGTCCCCTAATCATCGTGGCTGACAAGGACTAAATATCCTGTTATTATGGTTATTGCCAAATTAGGTTGTCTTAATATTGCTGACCCGCTTAATTGTTATTCTCGCCTTCTGCAGGATGAACCCTGACACACACACACATACACGCACACACGCACACACACACACACACACACACACACACACACACACACACACACACTGAGGTTAAGGAGGACTAACAACCAACTTCTCCCTCACCTGTACCTTCACTACGGTGGCTCAGGTGAGAGTAATTAATGATCTCCCTATCTGTAATTAAGACACCTCATTACATGTATAATGAGTGTATTATCATATGATTAAATATATTCCCATAAGACATTTTAATAGCCTCATCTCCTCTCCCCCTCCTACACCTCAGTTGACCGATAAATAGTCTTGATTGATATCTTGTCATGGTGTCTCAGAAAAATGTATACAAACTACCTTACAGATTCTTATGGATTCACAAGTGATCTTCACCAAAATATACAAGTCAGTGTGTATACATTTTTTTGAGACACCTTTACTTCACCAAGAGGGTAAGGTAAGGTAAGGTAAGGTAAGGTAAGGTAAGGTAAGGTAAGGTAAGGTAAGGTAAGGTAGGGTAGGGTAGGGTAAGGTAAGGTAAGGTAAGGTAAGGTAAGGTAAGGTAAGGTAAGGTCACCTGTTGGGACTCCAGCATTAAGGAAACACGTCACGTTAATCTCATAATAGCACAGGTAACTCAGGTGGGGTTCCAACAGTCACGGGGTTCGTGTTCGAGGCTTCCTGTAATGTGATTAACGTGACCTGTTTCCTTAGTACACAGGTAACTTGGGGCAACAATTGTAACAGCAAGACTTAACTTCTCGAGTGATGGTGGGAAGCAGTTGGTCGGGTAGAGTTGTAACCTAATATATTCAGGTACATGTGGTTAATAGTGTCTTGGTCAACAGAAACATCTACCATCACTCATGACTAGTTTAATTTATCTCATTACAACAAAATACATCAATTCCTCTGGTTATTTACTTGAACAATATAAGATCAGTTTTTATAATTTACTGAACAGATTAAAACTTAATTCACGAACCACCAAACAGAAAAAATACGTTAGTAGTGACTTAGTTATTTCTGTACGCTCCATCACAAGCTCTTAACTGATCACAAATTTTAATTCTAAGGAACATTTTGGTGAGACGAGGAACCAACATTATCTCTCACGACGATGGACGGAAACATATAAAATTATATTACAGACAGACACCAACACGAGATCTAGTGCAGTGGACAGGCGGACACTAACAAGAGGTCTGGGTCTGTGTTGGTATGAGAAGACCAAGACTCTCTTACACACAGGTGATTAGCCATGCACAAAGAAAAAATCATCTTTGTCTGAACACCTGCACTATTAACAACCATTCCAGCTATTAACTTACAGCTAAACATTATTTACCACAACTACGTATCACAGCACAACAGAAGGGCTTGAGATGAGAGCTAACGAGAAGTCTGAGTTAGCAGGACTGTAGCCACACAACATAAGTCACTCGCTTCTACTCACTCGTCAACCACAGATTCACTCTAGTTAATTAATAAAAAAATATAACAAATAACAAATAATTACCTATATTAACAGAAAATATTAACGGTTAAACAGAAGGAGTTTAACAAGAATCAGCCTCTCCTCCTCTTGTTAATAACAGTTTAACAAAGTGAGTTTTAAAACACACCATTACGCTAATAAAATCAACCAGTAAAGAAAATGAAACTTAAAAAAAAAACTACATTATTACCAGACATTACCAACCATAACACACCTGTGATTTACCTGTCACCTTATTGGTTAGGAAATTTATTAATTGGGTTACCACACACCTTCATTATCTCTACCCAATTATCTATTAAACTGAAAATTATGAAGAAATAGATAAAAATGAAAACTAATATATACCACACCTTTCATGAGATTTTAAAACAGGTGTACTTAATAGTTATCTAATTAAACGAAATACCTTTACTCATCAATATGCAAAAAGACTATTATTTCATATTTTCTCTTCTATCTCATTCATATTCTCTCTCTTCTTCAGTCTCCATTCCCTCTCTCCGTTTCCCTATAATCCTGTTATTTCTCTCTCTCTCCTATACACCCATTTATTAGCTCCTTCCTCTCCCTACTCTACAAACGAGGTATTTCCCTATCTCCCTTTTCACTAATTTAGTTAATATTACATTTTCCTTGATCTGTTTTAGTCCTTTACTTCCATTCCCCTTCTCCCTATCTGTCTCTCAACTGTTTCTTCTTCTTGTACTTCTTCTTCTTCTTCTTTAGTTCCTGCCTCCTCTTCTTCCTCTTATTCTTCCTCCTCCTCCTCTTCTGTATTAAGTACTTTCTTTCCAACACTTTCCTAATCTTTATCACAATTCCTTTTCATTATAATTCCTTCATTTTCTTATCCTAACAATTTCTTTTAAACACTTGACAACTATTTTTATCCCTTTCTATATTTCTATCATTATTTATTTCAAATTAATTCACTTTTTTCATATTATTAAGCTTAATTTTATCGATATTTACAGCCTCCTTTACGTCGTTATGCCTCGCTATATGAACATAGTTTAAAAATAGTGAACGAAATTCTTACATTCCGGGGATTATTTTCACCTACCAAAATACTTCGTTCATTATCTATTAAAATATGATTCTCACCGTCTTGGTTCATGGAGAGAATTATACTAAATTAAATGAAAAAGGCGAAATAAAAGTAAAACCCGCCGTTCAGACTCAAGGATGAGAATAATATAAATAATGTAGGTTTCACGCTCTACAACCTTCTTCCTTAGAGTGGCACTGACCCAAAAGAGGCACCGACCTAGAAAAGGCACTGACCCAAGAGGCACTGACCTAAGAGTAGCACTGACCCAAAAAGAGGCACTGACTTAGAAGAGGCACTGACCCAAAAGTGGCACTGACCCAAAAAGAGGCACTGACCTAAGAGTAGCACTGACCCAAAAGAGGCACTGACTTAGAAGAGGCACTGACCCAAAAGTGGCACTGACCCAAAAAGAGGCACTGACCTAAGAGTAGCACTGACCCAAAAGAGGCACTGACTTAGAAGAGGCACTGACCTTAAAGTGACACTGACTCAAAAAGAAGCACTGACCTAAAAGTGGCACTGACCTAAGAGTAGCACTGACGCAAAAGAGGCACTGACCTAGAAGAGGCACTGACCTAAAGTGGCACTGACCCAAAAAGAGGCACTGACCTAAAGTGGCAGTTTTTCTCTTCCTCCAATTTCATCTTTATTGTATCTTCCTCTCTTCCTTCCTTTACTCTCCTGCCAACACCAGCAACACTCACACACAACAACATTTCATCGTTACCAAGTCAGGCTTCTTCCTCAATGCTTCTTCCTTAATTGTCACCTTAGGCATCTCAGGTGTCTTGGGGCGAGGATCTGGTAACAAACTCAGGTGATTATTGAGTTGGTTTAACGATACTGACGAGACAGGTGTACAACAGGTAATGATGATGATGATGATGATGATGATGAGTTGACATGTTTCTTAATTAATTATGTAGGTGAGGTTATTAAGTTCTGATCATTAAGAGTTAGAGACTTAAACAGGCTCTCTCTCCACCCCTTCCATGACAGTGCTATCTCTATTTTCTCTTCCTCCTCTTACCTTCCCTTTACCATTACCCTCTTATTCCCTCTATCACTCTTCACACTACACGTCTCTCCTTATCCCTCTCCTCATTCATTTAGTTCATTCTACTTCTTCCCTTCCCCTCTTTCCTTCCCTTTTCCCATCCTCATCTTTACCACCTGTCACTCCTCTCCCCCTCTCTCTCTCTCTCAACTCCCTATGTATTTAAGTCTTATTCTTTGACACTTTCATTTCCTTTATTTTCTTCTTTACTCTTTATTATTTATCCTCTTCCCTATCTTATTTCACTTAGTCATTGAGTCATCGGTACTATTCTCTCTCTCTCTCTCTCATAATAATCCTCCTCCTCCTCCTCCTCCTCTAATCCATCAATTTCCTCTCTACGTTTTTCCACTTTTTAACAACATGACCAACTCAGTATAATTTCATCTCGGTATTAAATCAGGCTTCCGTAATGGCGGCTGTGCCCAGTTTTAATTGCCATCCTCAGCTTGTCAGGGAGCGGCGAGGTGAAGTCCTGTTGCAAGCTTGGAGGATTAAGCTTCCCCGGGGTGAGGACCGAGAGAGGGGCTGACCAGAGGGAAGGATGGAAGGATTCTTGTTGATGAAGGACACTAGTGAAGGATCACCTGAAGATTAGCACATCCAGGTTAGTTAACTTGATGAATAGACGCCGTAATGCTAACCTAACCTAACCTATCAATATAATCTAACTTAATCTAAGCTAACCTAATCCTAACATTAATAAAAATGAACCTAACCGTAACTAAAACGCAAACCTAACCTAACCTAATCGCACTTTAAACAAACCAAACCTAACCTAACCTAACCTAAGCTAACGAAACCTAACCTAACCTAACCTAACCTAACCTAACCTAACCTAACCTAACCTAACCTAACCACCCTCAGGTAGTATTCAAATATTTAATCATCAGGTAAAATAATCTTAACGGGGGGGCTAATCTACAGGTGATCCACAAACATTATATATAAAGAACCATCAAGAAACTGGGGCGATTCTTCTGAGTTTAGTTAAGTCTCCCATTTCTCCGTTTTCTTTTCTCTCTTCCTTCCCTTATTCCGTCTTTTCTTCCATTCCTCCCCCCTATTCCCTCGTTATTGTTTCCTCCTTCGTCTCATCTGCACTTGAGGTATTTCATTATCATCCCCTTCACTAAATTACCTAATTCTCTTTCTTTCTTCGTCTGTTTCCTTTCTTTTATCTTCTCCCTCTACCTATCCATTCTCTCTCTCTATCTCTCTTATTACATGTACATTCCTAGTCTCTCTCTCTCTCTCTCTCTCACATACATTCCCCCCAATCTTTATCACTTTCTTCTTTCTGTTCCTTATACATTGTCATCGCCTTACACACACGATGACGTCACTTCATTAATATGTGCATAATTAAGATATAATGAACCACACTATCAAGGTTGATTAAATCAAAATCTCACTAATTGATTGACATTGTAATTAATTCTGATCCTGGCTTCTCCACGACCCTTCATGTACACACAATAGCATCTCAACTAGTATTGGAAACTTTTTACTTCAATGTATTTATCTTATGGACAAAACTGAGTGTCATAGCGAATAAACTGTTTATCTCTCGTTTTATCCTGTCTGATTTTTATTAGGGATAAAACAAATTTAAGTAAGAAGTTGGGAAAAGGATAGATGGTATTTTCCTCACTTTGGTATTCTCCCCGTAATACCAGTATTCTCCCCATAATATTAGTATTCTCCCCATAATATCCATACTGTCCTCATCAATATTCTCCCCATATGATCAGTACTCCCCTCACATCATCAGTACTCTCCCCACATCATCAGTACCCTCCCCACATCGTCAGTACTCTCCCCATAACATCAGTACTCTCCCCATAACATCATGTTAGACAATGACCAACATCTCACCATCATTAACCTGATCTTTCCCCCTAATACTAAAGGGGCCGTTTCAATTGTCATCCTCGGCAGCCTCTTAGGGAACGCCGGGACGAGGCTCCGGTACAAGCTCAGGGGATTAGTAGTGTCGGCTCAAGGACCACTGTGAAGACGAGGAGGAGCTGCCTGAAGGAGGAGAGAGGATAGGAGAGGGGGATGCTCTTGATACAGGTGAGATGAGTGTTACAGGAGAGTGAAGGATGTGGGGAGAGAGAGGGAGAGGCAGGGGGAGAGGGAGAGGGGAAAGGGTCTTTTCAGCTCAGCCAGTGTGTCGTAAGAAGGTAAATGAAGCTGTAGGTACACGACCATGGCCGCCTTGGCACACTTCCACAACACACTGACGACAACTGTTATTACCCCGACCACCAGAAGGCGACCCAAGGGCTGATCGTTTTTATTCCCCTGTGAAGGTAATAATCCTGACACACACACACACACACACACACACACACACACACACACACACACACACACACACACACACACACACACACCCACAGAAAAGTTACTTCTACCCAAAAAAAATTAGAAAATAATAATCAATAGTTAATTCTAATACTGAAATACTGTGATACTAAAGTAGAAGGTAAAATAATGTATATCAACCCATCATACAAACTCTACTAGCGCGAGTCTATACACACACACATAATATAAACACTATAGGCCTATATTTTTATAAAAATAATACGCCTATATTTTATCAACATAGAATATCCTCAAAAATAAAAAATGAAAATAAGTTAGAATATTTTTCCTCAAGCCTACAATAACCTCCAGCACCAGTACCTCGCCCCTCAACCTCCAGCACCAGTACCTCGCCCTCAACCTCCAGCAGCAGTACCTCGCCCCTCAACCTCCAGCAACCTCCAGCAGTACCTCGCCCCTCAACCTCCAGCAGCACCTCGCCCCTCAACCTCCAGCAGCAGTACCTCGCCCCTCAACCTCCAGCAGCAGTACCTCGCCCCTCAACCTCCAGCACCAGTACCTCGCCCCTCAACCTCCAGCAGCAGTACCTCGCCCTCAACCTCCAGCACCAGTACCTCGCCCTCAACCTCCAGCAGCAGTACCTCGCCCCTCAACCTCCAGCAGCAGTACCTCGCCCTCAACCTCCAGCAGCAGTACCTCGCCCCTCAACCTCCAGCAGCAGTACCTCGCCCTCAACCTCCAGCAGCAGTACCTCGCCCCTCAACCTCCAGCAGTACCTCGCCCCTCAACCTGCTACACCCCTCAACCTCCAGCAGCAGTGCCTCGCCCCTCAGCCTCCAGCAGCAGTACCTCGGCCTCCAGCACCAGCAGCAGTACCTCGCCCTCAACCTCCAGTACCTCGCCCCTCAACCTCCAGCAGCAGTACCTCGCCCTCAACCTCCAGCACCAGTACCTCGCCCCTCAACCTCCAGCACCAGTACCTCGCCCTCAACCTCCAGCAGCAGTACCTCGCCCCTCAACCTCCAGCAGCAGTACTCGCCCTCAACCTCCAACAGCCCAGCAGTACCTCGCCCCTCAACCTCCAGCAGCAGTACCTCGCCCTCAACCTCCAGCAGCAGTACCTCGCCTCAACCTCCAACAGCAGTACCTCGCCCTCAACCTCCAGCAGCACAACCTCCAGCAGCAGTACCTCGCCCCTCAACCTCCAGCAGCAGTACCTCGCCCCTCAACCTCCAGCAACAGTACCTCGCCCTCAACCTCCAGCAGCAGTACCTCGCCCCTCAACCTCCAGCAGCAGTACCTCGCCCTCAACCTCCAGCAGCCCTCGCAACCTCCAGCAACAGTACAGTACCTCGCCCCTCAACCTCCAGCAACAGTACCTCGCCCCTCAACCTCCAGCAGTACCTCGCCCCTCAACCTCCAACAGCAGTACCTCGCCCCTCAACCTCCAGCAACAGTACCTCGCCCCTCAACCTCCAGCAGCAGTACCACCTCTCCTTCAACCTCCTACACCCCTGCACCTCTCCCATTAAGGTCAGAGGCCACATCGCCATCAATCCCCACGCTTGAGGCCGGAGGATCTCAACCCTATATTACACAGCCAAATATTCACCAGTTGGATTCCCTGGCAGCCGTTTAAAGGCCCTCATTTCTTCCCTGTGTTGGGGGAGGCAATCATTAACCCGGTCATATATCACTAGTTTTAAGCCACCAATTATTGATGTAATCCAAACTTCAGTCGTGGTGCTCTCTCTCTCTCTCTCTCTCTCTCCTCTCTCTCTCTCTCTTTCACTATCTCCTTGTTTATCTCTGTCTCTCAGTTGTTATGATAATCTCCTCATCACTGAATTTGCACCTTAGTCACGATAATTAGTTCATAACCCTGATAGACTTCCGCTCCTAATTGTTCCCACTTGAGAGAGAGAGAGAGAGAGAGGTAGGTAGGTAGGTGTGTGTGTTACCTGCAGCAGATCTTCCCCAAACACACACCAGACAGATCGTCAACATCCATCTCAACTTCATAACAACTCTAAACAACATTTTGGAAATACGTCCTGAAGAAATTGTATGTTATTCTGAACACACACACACACACACACACACACACACACACACACACACACACACACAGGGGGATTTACACAGTACAGAGAAGCAAATTCAGGTAAAAAAAGAGAAGCTAACGCAGATAAAGAGAGAGAGAGAGAGAGACAGAGAGAGAGAGAGAGACAAGCAACACAGGTAAGCAAGAGTAGACACACACCTG
>NW_024730202.1:325000-337500 GCF_018991925.1 Homarus americanus | reverse complement strand
CCTGGCTGCGATGTTTGGGGTAAAATAAGAGGTTATCAAGACCTTCAGATACCAGAGTAATGCGGGAAGTTTTAGTGATCTTTCTATCGCTGTTATCGAGGCCACAAACTAGCAACATTGGATCCTGTGAAGTTTAGACGACCCAGTATATTTCACCTCATGATTAAACACGAACTTTATTCTAACCTAACCTAACCTAACCTAACCTAACCTAACCTAACCTGACCTGACCTGACCTGATCTGGACCTGACCTGACCTGACCTAACCTAACCTAACCTGACTCCCAAAACTGTACTTAGGAATGAATCTCTACAAGTGGTAAATATAATCTCAATGTCATCTCGTCTACCAACGACAGTCTCTAATGATCTCTCACTTTATATATCAAACAGACGTATTGACATATAAAAGAGACGTATTCCATCCCAGTCGTGATGTTGTTTTTATAACCAGGTGAACGAGATCTCAGGAAAGCTCTTCTGGGAAACGACAGTACTGTACAGGAATATATAAACAAAGAGGATTACACGACCCCCGGACAGAAAAATAAACCGAACCACCTTATTAGACGGGACTCAACCATGCCTCAACACACACACACACACACACACTACCCCCTCACACACATATTTTTAACCCATAACTTATTGAACGAAAGACAAATCACATCACGTATCCCCCAACACACCTCTTACCAAGTTGCTCTTTGTCACAATAAAAAAATACATAAATGGATCAGTGTATCATTCCATCGGACGCGTGACCAGTGCTGCATGTAATTACTTTTGGAGATCAGGAAGGTCAAGTCTTAATTACATCATCGAGCCCAGAAAGGTCAAAGGTCGTCTTAATTACATCATTGAGGTCAGAAAGGTCAAAGGTCGAGTGTTATTTACATCATCAAGAATTAAGGAATATTGAGAGGGTGAGAGTCAACAGATGTAACTTACCTTGATGACACTGTAACCCCGAACACCATGATACAGATATATCCTCTTATAGCATGGTATATTGTGCTCCAGCATGATATAGTGTTACAGCATGATATATTGTGTTACAGTATGCTATCTACTACATATTCAGTTATAGTTACCATAGTGTATTGTTATTATCTCAGTAACACGAGAGAGAGAGAGAGAGAGAGAGAGAGAGAGAGAGAGAGAGAGAGAGAGAGAGAGAGAACAATATCCAAGACTCGTCACAAGTATTCCATCTCCCGGCTACCGTCTGGACACAGTAATAAGGAAAAATCTCGTTAAGTTTCCCTTCTGTGTGGCAGCCGAGAGAGACGTCCAGCTGGGAGGGATTGTCTTAGGCTTTCACAGGTCTCTATCCTCTGTTCTCCTTACAGTAAAACCTCTATTTAACGGACTATATGGAGGAAAATCCGTTATTTAGAGGGGCCGCCAGATGTAAAACCTCTATTTAACGGACTATATGGATGAAAATCCGTTATATAGAGGGTCCGCCAGATGTCAAACCCCGTCAATACAATGAAGTCTATTGAGAAGAAAGTCCCTATATAGAGGGTTCGTTAGATGTGAAGTCCCCCATTTAACGGATTATATATTGAGAGGAGTCCGTTATATGGAGGTTTTACTGTAGTTGATGTGAGAAGGTTCTTAACTTTCCTTTTTTAGTCGTCTATCTATCTATCTATCTATCTATCTATCTATCTCTCTATCTATCTATCTCTCAGGGGGCTAACTTCTCAATTCTCTCCTTCAAGCTGTTAACTCCCAGCTGTTATCCTGTGGACTTGGCGGGATAAATTACTGTTTCTCGACGTGATTGATTAATGGTCAGTTTGACAGACACACACAGACAAGAACCAATAGACTGCGGAGGTAACTTTGAGAATCAGTTCCAGGTTGTAGTCATTACTTCTGGCGTTGTGGCTTATTTCCTGGTTGGGTTGTGGCGTTTTTCCTCCATTAATCATTAACACATGACAGCTCTTATATGTCTGTCTGTCTGTCACTGATCACTGGTTTATATTTATTAGTATCTAGCCATTAACTAATCAGGTATCTAATCATTATCCAATCAAGTATCTGGCCATTAATTAATTAACTGGCTAATATCTATTCGCATATCTCATCACAACTTGATTAATGATCTGGCTAAAATCTAATCAGGTAACATTTCTAATTAATTAACATCCACCTGATCCCTAAACCCGGCAGATAATTAATCATAAACTAAAAAAAAAAAATTTAAACTTCCATTAATCAATAGTCAATTAGGAAATAATTCAGCCTCTTAATTTACCTCTAAACACCTTATTAAGGCAGGTATGTGTATTTTATCTATCAGGTATGTATAATTTATCTATCGGGCATATATGCATCACACACCGTTCAGAGTCAACTAAACTCTACCAATCTCTGTTCTTGTATTTCAATCATGAAGATTTAGACATAGAGCCCAGTCACGAAGGCTGGACCTGATATATATTTTATTACCAAACAAACAAAGGAATTTCAACCCGAAATTAATGGATCGATTATCCAATAAGTCACTTATATAATCGGGAGGATTTAACCATAATCATCCAATCACTCATTCAATTGTATCTTTTTTTAGTCTAACATACAGTACAGTCAACCAGTTTCAACCCTTATATCAATTATCCTGTCGACCGATCATACCTTTAAATTCGACCTTTATAGTCAACCAGTTTTACTACTAAAATCAACCACACAGACAGGCCAGTTCTACCCTCAAATTCGACCACACAGTCAACCAGCATTATACCCCCTAAATCGACCACCCAATCAACCAGATCTAAACCTAAAATCAACCAACCAATTAACCCTATCTAGAGCTAATATCGACTCAAGGACACCTTCAGAGATCAAACAAAATTTAAAGAATGGCGTAAAATATTAAAATCAACCATCCACCAGAAAACTTTTAAAACAACATAGATTTTAATAGAATTTTCTACCAAAAAAAATAAAAAAATATGGGAAGGCGATTTTTTTTATTGTGTTCTTCGTATTGCTGGTCTCTCTGTAGCGAGGATAGTGTGGGTTCGTTGTCTTGTCGTTGTTGTTGTTGTTTTGTTGTGGTGGTTGGGTGTGTTTATGAATTTTTTAAGCATTGTGTTCTTTTTTTGTGTTTTGTTTGGATAAATAGTTTAAAATCTTTCAAAACATTTTATATATATTTATATTTTTTTACAATTGTCGAACTTCATTGAAATTGTAGAGGCAATAAAGTTTTGGGTATGTGGAGAGGGAAGAGAGAGCGTATAAACAAAAGAACAGGAAAGGTCATAAAAGAAAGTAAATAACAGTGGAAAGAGAAAATAATTTAGACACAACACAAGGACGAAAAACAAAAGTAAAGATGAATTTATAAAACAAATAAACAATGTGTATTTATATATCAAATTTACTTCCATTATACTGAAACAAAAATAAAATGAAGGAATAATACCAAAAAAAAAAATCACAAATAAAAAATAAAATACAAAAATAACAATAACAAATATTTATGTTGATATACTGTATATACACAACTCCTCATCCAAAAAAAACACAATTAAAAACAAAACTAAAAGAAAACGAAAGAAAATCAACAAAAAATAACTCACTAAAACCAAAAAATAAGAATAAAGTAATTGTATAAAATATCTGATGTTCCTGTACGTCCAGAAGAAGGATTTATAGATGCTTAGGAGGATCGGGTATGGAATCGAAGCCGCTCTTGTGTTGTGGGAGACGATGGGATACACTAGTGACTTACCTTTGTGGATATCTGTGGGGAATTGACATGGCCGGGGCTGACGAAAGACTAATTAAGCTAAGCCAATAGCTGGTCTCATTATTAGGTTAGTGTGCTGTGTGTGTGTGATCAAGGAGGGGCTAATTTGTGAGTATTCAGACAAGGTTTGTGGTGAATGGTAGGCGGTAGGTGGTGGGTAGGTAGTGGTGTGTGTAGTGTGATAGTGGTGGGTGTGTGGTGGTGGTGGTGGTGGTGGTAGTGTGAAGGTTGGTGGTAGTGGTGGTGGTGGTAGTGAAGGTGGTAGTGTAGTCAAGGTTGGTGGTGGTAGTGGTAGTCAAGGTGGTGTGTGTGTAGTGGTGGTGGTGGTGGTGGTGGTGTGGTGGTGTGGTAGTAGTGGTAGTGAAGGTGGTGGTGGTAGTGGTGGTGGTGGTAGTGAAGGTGGTAGTGGTAGTCAAGGTGGTGGTGGTGGTAGTAGTCAAGGTTGGTGGTGGTGGTGATCGTGGTAGTGGTGGGTGGGTGTATGTATACTGTATGTGTATGTATGAATGTATTATCTAAATTATAACACTCTCTCTCTCTCTCTCTCTCTCTCCTCTCTCTCTCTTCAGCCACCCACACTTCCACTTTACATCAACACAACACTAGACACTCATCTGCATCTCCCAGAAACCTTCATTGTCTCACTACACCTGACTAATGAACGACTGAATACCTGCGGCTCCTGATAATGATAATACCAGGTGTACTGTCTGGAGAGAGAGAGAGAGACTTGTAATGCCTACCAAACTTTTCTCCCTCTCACAACATGTACGGCACGACCACATCTCCCCATCCACAAACTTTTAACTCCTACATATATATATAGTACTTTTTTCCCTCTTTTATTCCTACTTTTACCCTCTTTTATTTTACCTTTCTTTTATTCCTATTTCCCCAGTCTTTTATTCCTACATTCCTCCTCCCTTTATTCCTACTTTCCTCCTTCCTTTATTCCTACCTTTTCCCCTCTTTTATTCCCACTTTTCTCCCTCCTTTATTCCTATTTTCCCTCCCTCAACTACGTACCTCTTCTCCTGTTATACATATTTCCCCTTTCTTCTTCGACTTCTTCATCTTCATCATTTCTGTTATCTATAATTCATCATATATACAACACAACATAAATATACCACCATATTATATATATACCAAACGTTATACCGTAACATTATATACTCGTACAATGACACGTTATATTATGAAGGAATATACAGGTACTATTCTCGTTCTGGACGTGTTTGTTGCATTGTACCAGACCAGAGCCAAACAGCACACCTTCAAAAGTTAAATTCAGAGTATGTTCATCTCTTAAGCTCAACACAACACACTCTATCACTCTCTCTACACAAAACGGGGAGTGTGTGGGGAGTCTATTCTTCAGGTACAACATCGTCAGTCATCTTTCATCCCAAGATACTGAGGTTGATTTAAGGGAAAAAATTGGGAACTCTTAGAACAGTGGGTAAATCTTATCATGAAATTCATAAACAGGAGCCCCGACATCTTAGCGGTTGTCGCCATTGTCAAAGGAGTTTAAATCCGTTTTTTCCCAGCGCTAAGTTCAGCAGCTTAGCGTGGCACGTGATCTTAACACTCCAGGAAGCAGTTAAGCTGAAGCTGAAACACGAGTGACTTTTATTCCCGTGTTGACAAGTGACAGAAGAACTTAAATATTTCATACACGATAAACAGCTAACATTATTGTATTACCGCGCCTCAGCAACTTAACTAAACTCACATATTATTTATATTTAAACTAAGGTATTTAAGTGTGTATTCTCAGGTAGGAAATACATCAATAAAACACCAATAACAACTAGAAGCAATACATCTTGCTAATTAAAGGTGTAAAATAAAATTATCACCTTTATGACCCGTCCAGAACACACCTGGGAACACCTTAAGCCATTGGTTATCAATAAAGTCAATTGATAAAAAAAAAGCTTCAATACAGATCTTAAAACAAAAATACTACCAAACTTATGTGTGTGTGTGTGTGTGTGTGTGTGTGTGTGTGAATCGAGCCAATTGAACCATAAACTCACTAAAACAATCTTAAACCAACACCAAGCTCACACTCTATTATTTTTCCCCAATAATCATAGGCCACAAAAATATTAGCCAGTCATTCCATAGTAGTAAATAATAACAAACATTAGAGAGCCGTAAATACTACCCAACTATACATAATACTTTAATTACCGAGCCAAATTCATTGTTTATGGAGTCATATTCAACTCGTAAATTTAATTCCACAATACAATCACATTTGGCAGCCATTTCGCTTGTCATAAACAAATCAACTCACACTGATGGTCGACACTGACAAACGCACTTTATTCTGTAATGTTTCTATCAATTTTTTTTTTTTTTACCTGGTAGAGTAATGGTGGCAAATGTTTACCTGGGTAATTATCAGTTACGTGTCGATAGTCAAGGTAACTATCTTAAAGGAAAGACCATGGGTGATTATTATCCCCTCTTAATTACTGTACTTAATGTGACAGTGAAGAGTTACCTGGTTATTCTGACATTAATTATCTAATAATCACCTGTGTGTCGATTAAAAAAGCAATTATGTTAAATAATCATCAATTATCAACCCCTATTGACTGATGAACTTACCTCACTACTCATAACACTAATTATCTAATAATCACGTATCAATTATTAAAGCAATTATCTTAAAAAAACACCAATTACCTTCTCTTGACTACTGTACTAAACTCACTACTCTGACATTAATAACCCAATAATCACTTACCTGTCAATTATCAAAGTAATCCTTAATTATATACCCTCCTCCCCGCCTCTTCATTACTGCACTTATAATCCATCTTATAATCCAACTGCATTTTATTCCTTATCAAAACCCATTAAAAACATGGTTGGGCGGATCAACACCCCCATCCAAACTAATTATCACCGACGAGGAGCTATTCAAAAGCTAATTCTAAGCTATCGCACAATTCACTTAACTAATTGTGAGTTATCATATACATGCAAATGAGCATTATCACCAGGGTGTAAAAGCTGACTCATTCTCCACACGCGAATACAAACAAATATTTTGGTCTGTAAAGCTTGACCGTACATTAAGCTGCGTCTTACCTGTGTGTGTGTGTGTGTGTGTGTGTGTGTGTGTGTGTGTGTGTGTGTGTAGTCACTGTGAATATGTTTCCCATCACATTTTCTTAATTCCACGAAACAAAAGCAAAACAAATCTCACCATGGAAAAAAATCTTTAACATAACACAAAGAAAATAACGTAACTTGGGTAATTTAATCCTCCACTCATTAAAAATATACTAATATATATAATTTTTAAATAATAATAATAATAATAATAATAATAATAATAATAATCATTTCTCCTCTACATAAAATAATAACTCTTATGTGGCAGGACTTGATCCTCTTACTTCCACTTATTTCCAAACATAATAATTCACGACGGGAAACATTAAAAAACCGGGACAAATATATAAAAAAATAATAATTTAAGGTCAATTATATTTTTTTCCTCTTTTGAAATATATCTTTACTTTATTTTTTGTTTGTGGGAAGATTCAATGTCCAGAATATTAACTCGCCAACTAAATGTGATTCGTATTTTTTTCATTTCATTCATAACAGGAATATGTTAATTTACGAGTGAAAATTTATATACATGAAAAAAATGATAATAGCAGCAACTACAGTAAATTGGGATTTGCATATTATGTTTCCGTTCACAACTTTTGGCTGAAATGTTAGATATTTCACTAAAATAATGAATAGGTGAGGGATAATAATAATAATAATAATAATAATAATAATAATAATAATAATAATAATAATAATAATAATAATAATAATAATAATAATAATAATAATAATAGATACATACATATAATTAAGGGAAGACTGCCACTGTACATTCGGGGTTTCTTAATATTTTCATTAGGAATTTAATTAGTATGTAATGAAGTATCCAGTTAAAGACACCAACAAAGAAAGGCGTGAGTGTTTCTGTGCAGGGAACCTTATAAAGGGTGTGTGTGTGTGTGTGTGTGTGTGTGTGTGTGTGTGTGTGTGTGTGTGTGTGTGTGTGTCCAACGCTGCACGTATAAAATATTTATAATGATCAATATATAATAACATTACATTAACAGCTGATCAGGTTTAATGCCACGTTTCCTCTCGCCATCAAGAATTTATTTAAAAAAAAGGAAAAATTAACCTCTAAAAGCGTATATTTATTTAAGTTGTTTTTTTAACATACGAGATGATGAAGTTAATTTCTATGTTGTTAATGTTAATGTTTAATATGCCATCATTCACGCTTTAACAAGATCTTAATTGGTCATACATCGACGCCACTATATACACTAATCATGTTTATATACAGGTGTGGCTGCCTCTTTACCAAACGCTTTCATGTGAATAATTACTCTCTTTATCATCTGCTGTGGTAAGTTGGATTAATTAAATTACTTTTAAACCTAACCTAACCTACCCTACCTTTACCTACCCTACCTTTACCTACCCTATCCTGTCATTACCTACCCTACCCTACCTTTACCTACCCTACCCTACCCTACCTTTACCTACCCTATCCGACCCTACCCTTACCTACCCTACCCTACCTTTACCTACCCTATCCGACCCTACCTTTACCTACCCTATCCGACCCTACCCTATCCTATCCTATCTTTACCTACCCTAACCTAACCTACCCTACCCTACCCTACCCTACCCTACCAGTCTCCCATTGGACATCAGATTAAAGATATGATCCACGAGGTTGTGATAATGTGAGTGGGTTTACGACACTTAAAAAGTTGCTCCACAGTCTAGCCAAACAGATTAAGCCATGAGACTCCCGGCAAGTTGTGTCGTTAGAACAACTTGGGAGTCACGTTATCTCGCCCCTATCAAGTCATAACATCACACTGAAACCCCCAAGAATATCGTCACTTACACCACTCTATACCACCACACACACTCGCACACTCACTCACTCACTCACGCTGAAACCTCCCAGAATATCGTCACTTACACCACTCTATACCATCAAACACTCACTCACTCACAAGGTTGATGATGAACGCGTCACACAGACCTCGCGCCCCATTAGCCTGACGTCGGTACTCTGTCTAAATTCTCTCGGCTATATACCCCGACTCAGGCCCTCTCTGGTTGGGTCTAGAAATACAGTTGGTTTAAAAGTGAGCGAGTGAGTGAGTGAGTGAGTGAGTGAGTGAGTGAGATATAATTGGTGTAAACTGTCGGGAAACACTGTGTGGTTTACCTGGTGTGTGGATCAGGTACGAGGGAATGGTGGAGTAGGTTAGGTGAGGCAAAGTTAGGTTAGGTTAGGTTAGGTTAGTTACTGTACTATATATCCTCTAGCTACCAACGAAAGGTAAATCTATTTAAGGTAAGATACATCAAGAGCCTCGGCGCTAGTAGCAGTTGTCGGCCTCTACCTCCTCCCTCCCTCTTATTCTCTCCTCCTGCCAGAGTTGAAGGACTTTATCTACCTCTCCTCCTGTGTCAACATGATTACCTCCGTCCTGAAGGGGAAAAGTGATATGGTAAAAGTTTCCTTTCCCCGTGTGTGTGTGTGTGTGTGTGTGTGTGGTGTGTGTGTGTGTGTGTGTGTGTGTGTGTGTGTACATCAAAGGTAGCGTTCTTTGATCCTCAGTCACGACCATAATGTTTGGTTTCCTTCACTAAACATTTTCCTCTCTCCTTTAACTAACATTCACTCCACCTGCAGAGAATTCATCAGCAACAGGTGAGGTGAGGTGAGGTGAGGTGAGGCGAGGCGAGGTGAGGCGAGGTGAGGTGAGGTGAGGTGAGGTCATTCAGCTCTGACACACACACACACACACACACACACACGATGTTAATTATTTCCCAGTTAAAGAGGAAATGAGAGGAGTGAAGTCACGTGTTCACCCTCAACAGTTGTGAATAAAACAGTGTTGCTCTCCAAAACTGTCTACATAATAAAACACATCCACATTACTGCAAAATTGCCCATTATAAAACACTTTACTAATACCAATAATCAGACTCAGCGCAAGTACTGAATAACCTAACCCAAACTTGTGCCTCGCCCTTCATGTTCTCTTCCCCCCCCTATCATCCATCCTTCAATTAGTATTATTGTTTTTTTCTTTTTACCAAACTTTTCCTTCCCATTCTTCCAGTGTTCCCTCATCACTTGACTATAACCACTATATACACACATGTGTGTATATATATATATATATATATATATATATATATATATATATATATATATATATATATATATATATATATATATATATATATATATATATATGTGTGTGTGTGTGTGTGTGTGTACAGAAAGGAGAAGTGGTGGGTTACATTTTAATTTTCACTCTTCTCACAGGCTTATCACTTGGTCTGCTCCATGGAGACGTTTCTCGAGTGAACTTGTTTTCTGGGTTTTCTTTGATGATTTTCTTCACCCAGTTGAGCCCTGCAGTGGCAGAATGTTCCCCATAATGTTGTTTTTGCTGCCGGAAATATTTCCTCTTTTTTCCCAGATTACAGCCGTGAATGACAAGGTTACCGGCGCTCTCTCTGTTATGCAAGATTACCAACACTTCCGCACGGAACCACACCAATACTGAGCCTTTCACGCTGGAAAACTGTAAAGCCAGCAAAATAAAACTGGGGAGGAAGAATGTCAGGTGAACGTATAGAGAATAAACCTTCACTACTCCCCCGTGAATGATGTTAGTTGCCAATGTTATCAAGATGGTTGATGAACCAGGGCTACCACTAAGGATAATGTCAGAGGTGCCAACATGCATAATAGATTACACAGTTAACTGCAGCATCATTAACATTAAGTTCCTGACTATATGAAGAGCTGCCTTAAATGGCTATACTTCATTAACATACAAATTTTCTTTACAATAAACAGTTCACATTACATTTTAATTTCTTGTTTATTCTCTTTCTCTCTCAAACGATAAACACGTGTTTAGGCAGAAAGAAAACTAACATACGTTTTTCCTCATCAAACAGGTGTTTCCAGTTGCTAATTGACTTTACCTGGAGTCAAGAGCTACGACCAAAAGCACACACTCACCCCACATTCAGGTCCACTGCCTTAGAAAATGAGTTAAGAGTGAAGGAGTTGCTATTGGTCTGCCCTTCACCTATACCGACAACACACACCTTCAACAATGACCAATCACCATCCACCAACTAACTGTTGGGAGGAACCAGTCATCAGCATCTTAAGTCCAAAGGTAATTAAGACTCGGGAGATATTTTGGATCACCTGAAGATTAGTCCCCCCCAGGCTATGTCACCGAAAGATTAACCACACTGCTGCTGACGTTAATGCTCGACTTAACCTTCTTGAGTCAGGGCATCAACTTCTTACTCAATGGTTAACTTCTCAATTTTATCTCCTTCCTCTTCCACTTTTATTCAGTTATCCTCTCTCTCTCTCTCTAACACCTACGTCCTATTTCTGATTTTCTCTCGCTTTGATGGGCTCATATCAGGAGCTTCTGGTCTTCCTCCTCCTCCTCTACCACATTTGAGAGAGAGAGAGAGAGAGAGAGAGACTAGTCTTACGTAACACACAGCCAATAATTCACTCATCACTAAATACATTAATGAAACTAATTTATCTTTCATTTCATTTCTTAATTAAAGAAACTTTAAGTATTGAACATAATTATAGATATATTACTGCAATTAAAGTTTTATTTATTTTTTAATCCGATCACATCGATTAGGAACTCCTTGGAGCTCCTGTGGGGGAGGAGGTTAACGTGTAGGGAGGGAGGGGAATGAGGAGACGGGAGGGAGGGAGTGTGGGTGGGAGGGAAGAGGGAGAGGAGGGAGCTAAATCCTTACCCAGAATTTCAAGAAAATTTTAAGTTTCCTTCAGATTTTTCTTTTTGTCTTTTTTTTCCGTTCAAACGAAATATAGTTCAGGAGGCAGACATTACATGTGACGACTCTCCCCTCACCTTCAAGAGAGGGATGGGGGGGTGGGGGGGAGGCAGACATTACTGATGTGACTGACTCTCCTCCCACCGTCACCTTCAAGAGAGGAGGTGGGGGGTGAGGTGAGGAGGGAGGCAGACATTACTGATGTGACTGACTCTCTCCCACCGTCACCTTCAAGAGAGGGATGAGGGGGGGTGAGGTGAGGGAGGGGAGGCAGACATTATTGATGTGACTGACTCTCCTCCACCGTCACCTTCAAAGAGAGGGATGGGGAGTGAGGTGAGGAGGAGGCAGACATTACTGGTGTGACTGACTCTCCTCCACGTCACCTTCAAGAGAGGATGAGGGAGTGAGGTGAGGGAGGGAGGCAGACATTACTGGTGTGCTGACTCTCTCCTCCCACCGTCACCTTCAAGAGAGGGATGAGGGGAGTGAGGTGGGGAGGGGAGGCAGACATTACTGATGTGACTGACTCTCCTCCCACCGTCACCTTCAAGAGAGGGATGAGGGGGTGGGGTGAGGGAGGGGAGGCAGACATTATTGATGTGACTGACTCTCCTCCACCGTCACCTTCAAGAGAGGGATGAGGGGGGTGAGGTGAGGGAGGGAGGCAGACATTACTGGTGTGACTGACTCTCCTCCCACCGTCACCTTCAAGAGAGGGATGAGGGAGTGAGGGTGAGGGAGGGAGGCAGACATTACTGGTGTGACTGACTCTCCTCCCACCGTCACC